>NW_027511321.1:0-26195 GCF_048772815.1 Callospermophilus lateralis
TTTTGTCAAGTTTCAAGGAGCTAGAACAAACCGTGATTGATTTAGACTTAAAAAACACATCTATCTGTATAGGAGGAAATAGAGTGCAACCTAAAAATACAAACTGTTACTTGAAACGAACGCTTCATCCTAGAAGAGTGAAAATTGGGCAGCTAAGTGGACTTAGTGAACTGATCATTACCACAGAGATCATCAAGGTCAGATGAAAAAAAATTTGCCGAGTATTCCGAAAACCAGTAGTTTTTTGGAAGCTTGGCACACCTTTCCAATGAATGTGTTTTACGCAGTCTTTGCTTATGCCTATTTCAAGAGGAAACAAACCACAAAGACAGAACTTAGAACTACTTTATTTTGTCAAGTTTCAAGGAGCTAGCACAAACCGAGTTTGATTTAGACTTAAAAAACACATCTATATATATAGGAGGAAATAGAGTGAAACCTAAAACTCAAACTCTTACTGGTAACGAACGCTTCATCCTAGAAGAGTGAATATTGGGCAGCTAAGTGGACTAACTAAACTGATCATTACCACAGAGATCATCAAGGTCGGATGAAAAAAAATTTGCCGAGTATTCAGAAAACCAGTAGTTTTTTGGAAGCTTGGAACACCTTTCCAATGAAGGTGTTTTAGGCAGTCTTTGCTTGTGGCTATTTCAAGAGGAAACAAACCACAAAGACAGAACTTAGAACTACTTTATTTTGTCAAGTTTCAAGGAGCTAGCACAAACCGTGTTTGATTTAGACTTAAAAAACACATCTATCTGTATAGGAGGAAATAGAGTGAAACCTAAAAATTCAAACTGTTATTGGTAACGAACGCTTCATCCTAGAAGAGTGAAAATTGGGCAGCTTAGTGGATTTAGTGAACTGATCATTACCACAGAGATCATCAAGGTCAGATGAAAAAAAATTTTTCGAGTATTCAGAAAACCAGTAGTATTTTGGAAGCTTGGAACACCTTTCCAATAAAGGTGTTTTACGCAGTCTTTGCTGTGGCTATTTCAAGAGGAAACAAACCACAAAGACAGAACTTAGAACTAGTTTATTTTGTCAAGTTTCAAGGAGCTAGTACAAACCGTGTTTGATTTAGACTTAAAAAACACATCTATCTGTATAGGAGGAAATAGAGTGAAACCTAAAAATTCAAACTGTTACTGGTAACGAACGCTTCATCCCAGAAGAGTGAATGTTGGGCAGCTAAGTGGACTTAGTGAACTGATCATTACCACAGAGATCATCAAGGTCGGATGAAAAAAAATTTGCCGAGTATTCAGAAAACCAGTAGTATTTTGGAAGCTTGGAACACCTTTCCAATGAATGTGTTTTACGCAGTCTTTGCTTGTGGCTATTTCAAGAGGAAACAAACCACAAAGACAGAACTTAGAACTACTTTATTTTGTCAAGTTTCAAGTAGCTAGCACAAACCGTTTTTGATTTAGACTTAAAAAACACATCTATCTGTATAGGAGGAAATAGAGTGAAACCTAAAAATTCAACTGTTACTGGTAATGAATGCTTCATCCTAGAAGATTGAAAATTGGGCAGCTAAGTGGACTTAGTGAACTGATCATTACCACAGAGATCATCAAGGTCGGATGAAAAAAAATTTGCCGAGTATTCAGAAAACCAGTAGTATTTTGGAAGCTTGGAACACCTTTCCAATGAATGTGTTTTACGCACCCTTTGCTTGTGTCTATTTCAAGAGGAAACAAACCACAAAGCCAGAACTTAGAACTAATTTATTTTGTCAAGTTTCAAGGAGCTAGCACAAACCGTGTTTGATTTAGACTTAAAAAACACATCTATCTGTATAGGAGGAAATAGAGTGAAACCTAAAAATTCAAACTGTTACTGGTAACGAACGCTTCATCCTAGAAGAGTGAATATTGGGCAGCTAAGTGGACTTAGTGAACTGATCATTACCACAGAGATCATCAAGGTCGGATGAAAAAAAATTTGCCGAGTATTCAGAAATTCAGTAGTATTTTGGAAGCTTGGAACACCTTTCCAATGAATGTGTTTTACGCAGTCTTTGCTTGTGGCTATTTCAAGAGGAAACAAACCACAAAGACAGAACTTAGAACTACTTTATTTTGTCAAGTTTCAAGGAGCTAGAACAAACCGTGATTGATTTAGACTTAAAAAACACATCTATCTGCATAGGAGGAAATAGAGTGAAACCTAAAAATACAAACTGTTACTTGAAACGAACGCTTCATCCTAGAAGAGTGAAAATTGGGCAGCTAAGTGGACTTAGTGAACTGATCATTACCACAGAGATCATCAAGGTCAGATGAAAAAAAATTTGCCGAGTATTCCGAAAACCAGTAGTTTTTTGGAAGCTTGGCACACCTTTCCAATGAATGTGTTTTACGCAGTCTTTGCTTGTGCCTATTTCAAGAGGAAACAAACCACAAAGACAGAACTTAGAACTACTTTATTTTGTCAAGTTTCAAGGAGCTAGCACAAACCGAGTTTGATTTAGACTTAAAAAACACATCTATATATATAGGAGGAAATAGAGTGAAACCTAAAACTCAAACTCTTACTGGTAACGAACGCTTCATCCTAGAAGAGTGAATATTGGGCAGCTAAGTGGACTAACTAAACTGATCATTACCACAGAGATCATCAAGGTCGGATGAAAAAAAATTTGCCGAGTATTCAGAAAACCAGTAGTTTTTTGGAAGCTTGGAACACCTTTCCAATGAAGGTGTTTTAGGCAGTCTTTGCTTGTGGCTATTTCAAGAGGAAACAAACCACAAAGACAGAACTTAGAACTACTTTATTTTGTCAAGTTTCAAGGAGCTAGCACAAACCGTGTTTGATTTAGACTTAAAAAACACATCTATCTGTATAGGAGGAAATAGAGTGAAACCTAAAAATTCAAACTGTTACTGGTAACGAATGCTTCATCCTAGAAGAGTGAAAATTGGGCAGCTAAGTGGACTTAGTGAACTGATCATTACCACAGAGATCATCAAGGTCGGATGAAAAAAAATTTGGGGAGTATTCAGAAAACCAGTAGTATTTTGGAAGCTTGGAACACCTTTCCAATAAAGGTGTTTTACGCAGTGTTTGCTTGCGGCTATTTCAAGAGGAAACAAACCACAAAGACAGAACTTAGAACTACTTTATTTTGTCAAGTTTCAAGGAGCTAGCACAAACCGTGTTTGATTTAGACTTAAAAAACACATCTATCTGTATAGGAGGAAATAGAGTGAAACCTAAAAATTCAAACTGTTACTGGTAATGAATGCTTCATCCTAGAAGATTGAAAATTGGGCAGCTAAGTGGACTTAGTGAACTGATCATTACCACAGAGATCATCAAGGTCGGATGAAAAAAAATTTGCCGAGTATTCAGAAAACAAGTATTATTTTGGAAGCTTGGAACACCTTTCCAATGAATGTGTTTTACGCAGTCTTTGCTTGTGGCTATTTCAAAAGGAAACAAACCACAAAGACAGAACTTAAAACTACTTGATTTTGTCAAGTTTCAAGGAGCTAGCACAAACCGTGTTTGATTTAGACTTAAAAAACACATCTATCTGTATAGGAGGAAATAGAGTGAAACCTAAAAATTCAAACTGTTACTGGTAACGAACGCTTCATCCTAGAAGAATGAAAATTGGGCAGCTAAGTGCACTTAGTGAACTGATCATTACCACAGAGATCATCAAGGTCGGATGAAAAAAAATTTGGGGAGTATTCAGAAAACCAGTAGTATTTTGGAAGCTTGGAACACCTTCCAAAATAAAGGTGTTTTTCGCAGTCTTTGCTTGTGGCTATTTCAAGAGGAAACAAACCACAAAGACAGAACTTAGAACTACTTTATTTTGTCAAGTTTCAAGGAGCTAGCACAAACCGTGTTTGATTTAGACTTAAAAAACACATCTATCTGTATAGGAGGAAATAGAGTGAAACCTAAAAATTCAAACTGTTACTGGTAACGAACGCTTCATCCTAGAAGAGTGAAAATTGGGCAGCTAAGTGGACTTAGTGAACTGATCATTAACACAGAGATCATCAAGGTCAGATGAAAAAAAATTTGCCGAGTATTCCGAAAACCAGTAGTTTTTTGGTAGCTTGGCACACCTTTCCAATGAATGTGTTTTACGCAGTCTTTGCTTGTGCCTATTTCAAGAGGAAACAAACCACAAAGACAGAACTTAGAACTACTTTATTTTGTCAAGTTTCAAGGAGCTAGCACAAACCGTGTTTGATTTAGACTTCCAAACACATCTATATATATAGGAGGAAATAGAGTGAAACCTAGAAACTCAAACTGTTACTGGTAATGAACGCTTCATCCTAGAAGATTGAATATTGGGCAGCTAAGTGGAGTAGGAAACTGATCATTACCACAGAGATCATCAAGGTCGGATGAAAAAAAATTTGCCGAGTATTCAGAAAACCAGTAGTTTTTTGGAAGCTTGGCACTCCTTTCCAATGAAGGTGTTTTTTGCAGTCTTTGCTTGTGGATATTTCAAGAGGAAACAAACCACAAAGACAGAACTTAGAACTACTTTATTTTGTCAAGTTTCAAGGAGCTAGCACAAACCGTGTTTGATTTAGACTCAAAAAACACATCTATCTGTATAGGAGGAAATTGAGTGAAACCTAAAAATTCAAACTGTTACTGGTAACGAATGCTTCATCCTAGAAGAGTGAGAATTGGGCAGCTAAGTGGACTTAGTGAACTGATCATTACCACAGAGATCATCAAGGTCGGATGAAAAAAAATTTGCCGAGTATTCAGAAAACCAGTAGTATTTTGGAAGCTTGGAACACCTTTCCAATAAAGGTGTCTTACGCAGTCTTTGCTTGTGGCTATTTCAAGAGGAAACAAACCACTAAGACAGAACTTAGAACTACTTTATTTTGTCAAGTTTCAAGGAGCTAGTACAAACCGTGTTTGATTTAGACTTAAAAAACACATCTATCTGTATAGGAGGAAATAGAGTGAAACCTAAAAATTCAAACTGTTACTGGTAACGAACGCTTCATCCCAGAAGAGTGAAAGTTGGGCAGCTAAGTGGACTTAGTTAACTGATCATTACCACAGAGATCATCAAGGTCGGATGAAAAAAAATTTGCCGAGTATTCAGAAAACCAGTAGTATTTTGGAAGCTTGGAACACCTTTCCAATGAATGTGTTTTACGCAGTCTTTGCTTGTGGCTATTTCAAGAGGAAACAAACCACAAAGACAGAACTTAGAACTACTTTATTTTGTCAAGTTTCAAGGAGCTAGCACAAACCGTGTTTGATTTAGACTCAAAGAACACATCTATCTGTATAGGAGGAAATAGAGTGAAACCTAAAAATTCAAACTGTTACTGGTAATGAACGCTTCATCCTAGAAGAGTGAAAATTGGGCAGCTAAGTGGACTTAGTGAACTGATCATTCCCACAGAGATCATCAAAGTCGGATGAAAAAAATTTTGCCGAGTATTCAGAAAACCTGTAGTATTTTGGAAGCTTGGAACACCTTTCCAATAAAGGTGTTTTACGCCATGTTTGCTTGTGGCTATTTCAAGAGGAAACAAACCACAAAGACAGAACTTAGAACTACTTTATTTTGTCAAGTTTCAAGTAGCTAGCACAAACCGTGTTTGATTTAGACGTAAAAAACACATCTATCTGTATAGGAGGAAATAGAGTGAAACCTAAAAATTCAAACTGTTACTGGTAACGAACGCTTCATCCTAGAAGAGTGAAAATTGGCCAGCTAAGTGGACTTAGTGAACTGATCATTACCACAGAGGTCTTCAACGTCGGATGAAAAAAAATTTGCCGAGTATTCAGAAAACCAGTAGTATTTTGGAAGCTTGGAACACCTTTCCAATAAAGGTGTTTTACGCAGTCTTTGCTTGTTGCTATTTCAAGAGGAAACAAACCACTAAGACAGAACTTAGAACTACTTTATTTTGTCAAGTTACAAAAAGCTAGCACAAACCGTGTTTGTTTTAGACTTAAAAAACACATCTATCTGTATAGGAGGAAATAGAGTGAAACCTAAAAATTCAAACTGTTACTGGTAACGAACGCTTCATCCTAGAAGAGTGAAAGTTGGGCAGCTAAGTGGACTTAGTGAACTGATCATTACCACAGAGATCATCAAGGTCGGATGAAAAAAAATTTGCCGAGTATTCAGAAAACCAGTAGTATTTTGGAAGCTTGGAACACCTTTCCAATAAAGGTGTTTTACGCAGTCTTTGCTTGTGGCTATTTAAAGAGGAAACAAACCACAAAGACAGAACTTAGAACTAGTTTATTTTATCAATTTTCAAGAAGCTAGCACAACCGTGTTTGATTTAGACTTAAAAAACACATCTATCTGTATAGGAGGAAATAGAGTGAAACCTAAAAATTCAAACTGTTACTGGTAACGAACGCTTCATCCTAGAAGAGTGAAAGTTGGGCAGCTAAGTGGACTTAGTGAACTGATCATTACCACAGAGATCATCAAGGTCGGATGAAAAAAAATTTGCCGAGTATTCAGAAAACCAGTAGTATTTTGGAAGCTTTTAACACCTTTCCAATGAATGTGTTTTACGCAGTCTTTGCTTGTGGCTATTTCAAGAGGAAACAAACCACAAAGACAGAACTTAGAACTACTTTATTTTTTCAATTTTCAAGGAGCTAGCACAAACCGTGTTTGATTTAGACTTAAAAAACACATCTATCTGTATAGGAGGAAATAGTTGAAACCTAAAAATTCAAACTGTTACTGGTAACGAACGCTTCATCCTAGAAGAGTGAAAATTGGGAAGCTAAGTGGACTTAGTGAACTGATCATTAGAACAGAGATCATCAAGGTCGGATGAAAAAAAATTTGCCGAGTATTCAGAAAGCAAGTAGTATTTTGGAAGCTTGGAACACCTTTCCAATAAAGGTGTTTTACGCCATGTTTAGTTGTGGCTATTTAAATAGGAAACAAACCACAAAGACAGAACTTAGAACTACTTTATTTTGTCAAGTTTCAAGGAGCTAGCACAAACCGTGTTTGATTTAGACGTAAAAAACACATCTATCTGTATAGGAGGAAATAGAGTGAAACCTAAAAATTCAAACTGTTACTGGTAACGAATGCTTCATCCTAGAAGAGTGAAAATTGGGCAGCTAAGTGGACTTAGTGAACTGATCATTACCACAGAGATCATCAAAGTCGGATGAAAAAAAATTTGCCGAGTATTCAGAAAACCAGTAGTATTTTGGAAGCTTGGAACACCTTTCCAATGAATGTGTTTTATGCAGTCTTTGCTTGTGGCTATTTCAAGAGGAAACAAACCACAAAGACAGAACTTAGAACAACTTTATTTTGTCAAGTTTCAAGGAGCTAGAACAAACCGTGATTGATTTAGACTTAAAAACACATCTATCTGTATAGGAGGAAATAGAGTGAAACCTAAAAATTCAAACTGTTACTGGTAACGAACGCTTCATCCTAGAAGAGTGAAAATTGGGCAGCTAAGTGGACTTAGTGAACTGATCATTACCAGAGAGGTCATCAAGGTCGGATGAAAAAAAAATTGCCGAGTATTCCGAAAACCAATAGTTTTTTGGAAGCTTCGCACACCTTTCAAATGAATGTGTTTTACGCAGTCTTTGATTGTGGCTATTTCAAGAGGAAACAAACCACAAAGACAGAACTTAGAACTACTTTATTTTGTCAAGTTTCAAGGAGCTAGCACAAACCGTGTTTGATTTAGACTCAAAAAACACATCTATCTGTATAGGAGAAAATAGAGTGAAACCTAAAAATTCAAACTGTTACTGGTAACGAACGCTTCATCCTAGAAGAGTGAAAATTGGGCAGCTAAGTGGACTTAGTGAACTGATCATTACCACAGAGGTCATCAAGGTCGGATGAAAAAAAGTTTGCCGAGTATTCAGAAAACCAGTAGCATTTTGGAAGCATGGAACACCTTTCCAATAAAGGTGTTTTACGCAGTATTTGCTTGTGGCTATTTCAAGATGAAACAAACCACAAAGACAGAACTTAAAACTACTTTATTTTGTCAAGTTTCAAGGAGCTAGCACAAACCGTGTTTGATTTAGACTTAAAAAACACATCTATCTGTATAGGAGGAAATAGAGTGAAACCTAAAAATTCAAACTGTTACTGGTAACGAACGCTTCATCCTAGAAGAGTGAAAATTGGGCAGCTAAGTGGACTTAGTGAACTGATCATTAACACAGAGATCATCAAGGTCAGATGAAAAAAAATTTGCCGAGTATTCCGAAAACCAGTAGTTTTTTGGTAGCTTGGCACACCTTTCCAATGAATGTGTTTTACGCAGTCTTTGCTTGTGCCTATTTCAAGAGGAAACAAACCACAAAGACAGAACTTAGAACTACTTTATTTTGTCAAGTTTCAAGGAGCTAGCACAAACCGTGTTTGATTTAGACTTCCAAACACATCTATATATATAGGAGGAAATAGAGTGAAACCTAGAAACTCAAACTGTTACTGGTAATGAACGCTTCATCCTAGAAGATTGAATATTGGGCAGCTAAGTGGAGTAGGAAACTGATCATTACCACAGAGATCATCAAGGTCGGATGAAAAAAAATTTGCCGAGTATTCAGAAAACCAGTAGTTTTTTGGAAGCTTGGCACTCCTTTCCAATGAAGGTGTTTTTTGCAGTCTTTGCTTGTGGATATTTCAAGAGGAAACAAACCACAAAGACAGAACTTAGAACTACTTTATTTTGTCAAGTTTCAAGGAGCTAGCACAAACCGTGTTTGATTTAGACTCAAAAAACACATCTATCTGTATAGGAGGAAATTGAGTGAAACCTAAAAATTCAAACTGTTACTGGTAACGAATGCTTCATCCTAGAAGAGTGAGAATTGGGCAGCTAAGTGGACTTAGTGAACTGATCATTACCACAGAGATCATCAAGGTCGGATGAAAAAAAATTTGCCGAGTATTCAGAAAACCAGTAGTATTTTGGAAGCTTGGAACACCTTTCCAATAAAGGTGTCTTACGCAGTCTTTGCTTGTGGCTATTTCAAGAGGAAACAAACCACTAAGACAGAACTTAGAACTACTTTATTTTGTCAAGTTACAAGGAGCTAGCACAAACCGTGTTTGATTTAGACTTAAAAAACACATCTATCTGTATAGGAGGAAATAGAGTGAAACCTAAAAATTCAAACTGTTACTGGTAACGAACGCTTCATCCTAGAAGAGTGAAAATTGGGCAGCTTAGTGGATTTAGTGAACTGATCATTACCACAGAGATCATCAAGGTCAGATGAAAAAAAATTTTCCGAGTATTCAGAAAACCAGTAGTATTTTGGAAGCTTGGAACACCTTTCCAATAAAGGTGTTTTACGCAGTCTTTGCTGTGGCTATTTCAAGAGGAAACAAACCACAAAGACAGAACTTAGAACTAGTTTATTTTGTCAAGTTTCAAGGAGCTAGTACAAACCGTGTTTGATTTAGACTTAAAAAACACATCTATCTGTATAGGAGGAAATAGAGTGAAACCTAAAAATTCAAACTGTTACTGGTAACGAACGCTTCATCCCAGAAGAGTGAAAGTTGGGCAGCTAAGTGGACTTAGTGAACTGATCATTACCACAGAGATCATCAAGGTCGGATGAAAAAAAATTTGCCGAGTATTCAGAAAACCAGTAGTATTTTGGAAGCTTGGAACACCTTTCCAATGAATGTGTTTTACGCAGTCTTTGCTTGTGGCTATTTCAAGAGGAAACAAACCACAAAGACAGAACTTAGAACTACTTTATTTTGTCAAGTTTCAAGGAGCTAGCACAAACCGTGTTTGATTTAGACTCAAAGAACACATCTATCTGTATAGGAGGAAATAGAGTGAAACCTAAAAATTCAAACTGTTACTGGTAATGAACGCTTCATCCTAGAAGAGTGAAAATTGGGCAGCTAAGTGGACTTAGTGAACTGATCATTCCCACAGAGATCATCAAAGTCGGATGAAAAAAATTTTGCCGAGTATTCAGAAAACCTGTAGTATTTTGGAAGCTTGGAACACCTTTCCAATAAAGGTGTTTTACGCCATGTTTGCTTGTGGCTATTTCAAGAGGAAACAAACCACAAAGACAGAACTTAGAACTACTTTATTTTGTCAAGTTTCAAGTAGCTAGCACAAACCGTGTTTGATTTAGACGTAAAAAACACATCTATCTGTATAGGAGGAAATAGAGTGAAACCTAAAAATTCAAACTGTTACTGGTAACGAACGCTTCATCCTAGAAGAGTGAAAATTGGCCAGCTAAGTGGACTTAGTGAACTGATCATTACCACAGAGGTCTTCAACGTCGGATGAAAAAAAATTTGCCGAGTATTCAGAAAACCAGTAGTATTTTGGAAGCTTGGAACACCTTTCCAATAAAGGTGTTTTACGCAGTCTTTGCTTGTTGCTATTTCAAGAAAAAACAAACCACTAAGACAGAACTTAGAACTACTTTATTTTGTCAAGTTACAAAAAGCTAGCACAAACCGTGTTTGTTTTAGACTTAAAAAACACATCTATCTGTATAGGAGGAAATAGAGTGAAACCTAAAAATTCAAACTGTTACTGGTAACGAACGCTTCATCCTAGAAGAGTGAAAGTTGGGCAGCTAAGTGGACTTAGTGAACTGATCATTACCACAGAGATCATCAAGGTCGGATGAAAAAAAATTTGCCGAGTATTCAGAAAACCAGTAGTATTTTGGAAGCTTGGAACACCTTTCCAATAAAGGTGTTTTACGCAGTCTTTGCTTGTGGCTATTTAAAGAGGAAACAAACCACAAAGACAGAACTTAGAACTAGTTTATTTTATCAATTTTCAAGAAGCTAGCACAACCGTGTTTGATTTAGACTTAAAAAACACATCTATCTGTATAGGAGGAAATAGAGTGAAACCTAAAAATTCAAACTGTTACTGGTAACGAACGCTTCATCCTAGAAGAGTGAAAGTTGGGCAGCTAAGTGGACTTAGTGAACTGATCATTACCACAGAGATCATCAAGGTCGGATGAAAAAAAATTTGCCGAGTATTCAGAAAGCAAGTAGTATTTTGGAAGCTTGGAACACCTTTCCAATAAAGGTGTTTTACGCCATGTTTAGTTGTGGCTATTTAAATAGGAAACAAACCACAAAGACAGAACTTAGAACTACTTTATTTTGTCAAGTTTCAAGGAGCTAGCACAAACCGTGTTTGATTTAGACGTAAAAAACACATCTATCTGTATAGGAGGAAATAGAGTGAAACCTAAAAATTCAAACTGTTACTGGTAACGAATGCTTCATCCTAGAAGAGTGAAAATTGGGCAGCTAAGTGGACTTAGTGAACTGATCATTACCACAGAGATCATCAAGGTCGGATGAAAAAAAATTTGCCGAGTATTCAGAAAACCAGTAGTATTTTGGAAGCTTGGAACACCTTTCCAATGAATGTGTTTTATGCAGTCTTTGCTTGTGGCTATTTCAAGAGGAAACAAACCACAAAGACAGAACTTAGAACAACTTTATTTTGTCAAGTTTCAAGGAGCTAGAACAAACCGTGATTGATTTAGACTTAAAAACACATCTATCTGTATAGGAGGAAATAGAGTGAAACCTAAAAATTCAAACTGTTACTGGTAACGAACGCTTCATCCTAGAAGAGTGAAAATTGGGCAGCTAAGTGGACTTAGTGAACTGATCATTACCAGAGAGGTCATCAAGGTCGGATGAAAAAAAAATTGCCGAGTATTCCGAAAACCAATAGTTTTTTGGAAGCTTCGCACACCTTTCAAATGAATGTGTTTTACGCAGTCTTTGATTGTGGCTATTTCAAGAGGAAACAAACCACAAAGACAGAACTTAGAACTACTTTATTTTGTCAAGTTTCAAGGAGCTAGCACAAACCGTGTTTGATTTAGACTCAAAAAACACATCTATCTGTATAGGAGAAAATAGAGTGAAACCTAAAAATTCAAACTGTTACTGGTAACGAACGCTTCATCCTAGAAGAGTGAAAATTGGGCAGCTAAGTGGACTTAGTGAACTGATCATTACCACAGAGGTCATCAAGGTCGGATGAAAAAAAGTTTGCCGAGTATTCAGAAAACCAGTAGTATTTTGGAAGCTTGGAACACCTTTCCAATAAAGGTGTTTTACGCCATGTTTGCTTGTGGCTATTTCAAGAGGAAACAAACCACAAAGACAGAACTTAGAACTACTTTATTTTGTCAAGTTTCAAGGAGCTAGCACAAACCGTGTTTGATTTAGACGTAAAAAACCCATCTATCTGTATAGGAGGAAATAGAGTGAAACCTAAAAATTCAAACTGTTACTGGTAACGAACGCTTCATCCTAGAAGAGTGAAAATTGGCAGGCTAAGTGGACTTAGTGAACTGATCATTACCACAGAGGTCTTCAAGGTCGGATGAAAAAAAATTTGCCGAGTATTCCGAAAACCACTAGTTTTTTGGAAGCTTGGCACACCTTTCCAATGAATGTGTTTTACGCAGTCTTTGCTTGTGGCTATTTCAAGAGGAAACAAACCACAAAGACAGAACTTAGAACTACTTTATTTTGTCAAGTTTCAAGGAGCTAGCACAAACCGTGTTTGATTTAGACTTAAAAAACACATCTATCTGTATAGGAGGAAATAGAGTGAAACCTAAAAACTCAAACTGTTACTGGAAACGAACGCTTCATCCTAGAAGAGTGAATATTGGG
The DNA here is from genome assembly GCF_048772815.1 of Callospermophilus lateralis. Lineage (NCBI taxonomy): Eukaryota > Metazoa > Chordata > Mammalia > Rodentia > Sciuridae > Callospermophilus > Callospermophilus lateralis. The sequence continues at coordinate 12,701 of NW_027511321.1, forward strand.
TTGCTAAGTGGACTAAGTAAACTGATCATTACCACAGAGATCATCAAGGTCGGATGAAAAAAAATTTGCCGAGTATTCAGAAAACCAGTAGTTTTTTGGAAGCTTGGCACTCCTTTCCAATGAAGGTGTTTTAGGCAGTCTTTGCTTGTGGCTATTTCAAGAGGAAACAAACCACAAAGACAGAACTTAGAACTACTTTATTTTGTCAAGTTTCAAGGAGCTAGCACAAACCGTGTTTGATTTAGACTCAAAAAACACATCTATCTGTATAGGAGGAAATAGAATGAAACCTAAAATTCAAACTGTTACTGGTAACGAACGCTTCATCCTAGAAGAGTGAGAATTGGGCAGCTAAGTGGACTTAGTGAACTGATCATTACCACAGAGATCATCAAGGTCGGATGAAAAAAAATTTGCCGAGTATTCAGAAAACCAGTAGTATTTTGGAAGCTTGGAACACCTTTCCAATAAAGGTGTTTTACGCAGTCTTTGCTCGTCGCTATTTCAAGAGGAAACAAACCACTAAGACAGAACTTAGAACTACTTTATTTTGTCAAGTTACAAGGAGCTAGCACAAACCGTGTTTGATTTAGACTTAAAAAACACATCTATCTGTATAGGAGGAAATAGAGTGAAACCTAAAAATTCAAACTGTTACTGGTAACGAACGCTTCATCCTAGAAGAGTGAAAATTGGGCAGCTAAGTGGACTTAGTGAACTGATCATTACCACACAGATCATCAAGGTCGGATGAAAAAAAATTTGCCGAGTATTCAGAAAACCAGTAGTATTTTGGAAGCTTGGAACACCTTTCCAATAAAGGTGTTTTACGCCATGTTTGCTTGTGGCTATTTCAAGAGGAAACAAACCACAAAGACAGAACTTAGAACTACTTTATTTTGTCAAGTTTCAAGGAGCTAGCACAAACCGTGTTTGATTTAGACGTAAAAAACCCATCTATCTGTATAGGAGGAAATAGAGTGAAACCTAAAAATTCAAACTGTTACTGGTAACGAACGCTTCATCCTAGAAGAGTGAAAATTGGCAGGCTAAGTGGACTTAGTGAACTGATCATTACCACAGAGGTCTTCAAGGTCGGATGAAAAAAAATTTGCCGAGTATTCCGAAAACCACTAGTTTTTTGGAAGCTTGGCACACCTTTCCAATGAATGTGTTTTACGCAGTCTTTGCTTGTGGCTATTTCAAGAGGAAACAAACCACAAAGACAGAACTTAGAACTACTTTATTTTGTCAAGTTTCAAGGAGCTAGCACAAACCGTGTTTGATTTAGACTTAAAAAACACATCTATCTGTATAGGAGGAAATAGAGTGAAACCTAAAAACTCAAACTGTTACTGGAAACGAACGCTTCATCCTAGAAGAGTGAATATTGGGTTGCTAAGTGGACTAAGTAAACTGATCATTACCACAGAGATCATCAAGGTCGGATGAAAAAAAATTTGCCGAGTATTCAGAAAACCAGTAGTTTTTTGGAAGCTTGGCACTCCTTTCCAATGAAGGTGTTTTAGGCAGTCTTTGCTTGTGGCTATTTCAAGAGGAAACAAACCACAAAGACAGAACTTAGAACTACTTTATTTTGTCAAGTTTCAAGGAGCTAGCACAAACCGTGTTTGATTTAGACTCAAAAAACACATCTATCTGTATAGGAGGAAATAGAATGAAACCTAAAATTCAAACTGTTACTGGTAACGAACGCTTCATCCTAGAAGAGTGAGAATTGGGCAGCTAAGTGGACTTAGTGAACTGATCATTACCACAGAGATCATCAAGGTCGGATGAAAAAAAATTTGCCGAGTATTCAGAAAACCAGTAGTATTTTGGAAGCTTGGAACACCTTTCCAATAAAGGTGTTTTACGCAGTCTTTGCTCGTCGCTATTTCAAGAGGAAACAAACCACTAAGACAGAACTTAGAACTACTTTATTTTGTCAAGTTACAAGGAGCTAGCACAAACCGTGTTTGATTTAGACTTAAAAAACACATCTATCTGTATAGGAGGAAATAGAGTGAAACCTAAAAATTCAAACTGTTACTGGTAACGAACGCTTCATCCTAGAAGAGTGAAAATTGGGCAGCTAAGTGGACTTAGTGAACTGATCATTACCACACAGATCATCAAGGTCGGATGAAAAAAAATTTGCCGAGTATTCAGAAAACCAGTAGTATTTTGGAAGCTTGGAACACATTTCCAATAAAGGTGTTTTACGCAGTCTTTGCTTGTGGCTATTTCAAGAGGAAACAAACCACAAAGAAGAACTTAGAACTACTTTATTTTGTCAAGTTTCAAGGAGCTAGCACAAACCGTGTTTGATTTAGACTTAAAAAACACATCTATCTGTATAGGAGGAAATAGAGTGAAACCAAAAATTCAAACTGTTACTGGTAATGAACGCTTCATCCTAGAAGAGTGAAAATTGGGCAGCTAAGTGGACTTAGTGAACTGATCATTACCACAGAGATCATCAAGGTCGGATGAAAAAAAATTTGCCGAGTATTCAGAAAACCAGTAGTTTTTTGGAAGCTTGGCACACCTTTCCAAAGAATGTGTTTTACGCAGTCTTTGCTTGTGCCTATTTCAAGAGTAAACAAACCACAAAGACAGAACTTAGAACTACTTTTTTTTGTCAAGTTTCAAGGAGCTAGCACAAACCGTGTTTGATTTAGACTTCCAAACACATCTATCTGTATAGGAGGAAATCGAATGAAACCTAAAAATTCAAACTGTTACTGGTAACGAACGCTTCATCCTAGAAGAGTGAGAATTGGGCAGCTAAGTGGACTTAGTGAACTGATCATTACCACAGAGATCATCAAGTTCGGATGAAAAAAAATTGCCGAGTATTCAGAAAACCAGTAGTATTTTGGAAGCTTGGAACTCCTTTCAAATCAATGTGTTTTACGCAGTCTTTGCTTGTGGCTATTTCAAGAGGAAACAAACCACAAAGACAGAACTTAGAACTACTTTATTTTGTCAAGTTTCAAGGAGCTAGCACAAACCGTGTTTGATTTAGACTCAAAAAACACATCTATCAGTATAGGTGGAAATAGAGTGAAACCTAAAAATTCAAACTGTTACTGGTAACGAACGCTTCATCCTAGAAGAGTGAAAATTGGGCAGCTAAGTGGACATAGTGAACTGATCATTACCACAGAGATTATCAAGGTCGGATGAAAAAAAATTTGCCGAGTATTCAGAAAACCAGTAGTATTTTGGAAGCTTGGAACACCTTTCCAATGAATGTGTTTTATGCACCCTTTGCTTGTGGCTATTTCAAGAGGAAACAAACCACAAAGCCAGAACTTAGAACTAATTTATTTTGTCAAGTTTCAAGGAGCTAGCACAAACCGTGTTTGATTTAGACTTAAAAAACACATCTATCTGTATAGGAGGAAATAGAGTGAAACCTAAAAATTCAAACTGTTTCTGGTAACGAACGCTTCATCCTTGAAGAATGAAAATTGGGCAGCTAAGTGGACTTAGTGAACTGATCATACCACAGAGATCATCAAGGTCGGATGAAAAAAAATTGGGGGAGTATTCAGAAAACCAATAGTATTTTGGAAGCTTGGAACACCTTTCCCATAAAGGTGTTTTACACAGTCTTTGCTTGCGGCTATTTCAAGATTAAACAAACCACAAAGACAGAACTTAGAACTACTTTATTTTTGTCAAGTTTCAAGGAGCTAGCACAAACCGTGTTTGATTTAGACTTAAAAAACACATCTATCTGTATAGGAGGAAATAGAGTGAAACCTAAAAATTCAAACTGTTACTGGTAACGAACGCTTCATCCTAGAAGAGTGAAAGTTGGGCAGCTAAGTGGACTTAGTGAACTGATCATTACCACAGAGATCATCAAGGTCGGATGAAAAAAATTTGCCGAGTATTCAGAAAACCAGTATTATTTTGGAAGCTTGGAACACCTTTCCAATAAAGGTGTTTTACACAGTCTTTGCTTGTGGCTATTTCAAGAGGAAACAAACCACAAAGACAGAACTTAGAACTACTTTATTTTGTCAAGTTTCAAGGAGCTAGCACAAACCGTGTTTGACTTAGACTTAAAAAACACATCTATCTGTATAGGAGGAATTAGAGTGAAACCTAAAAATTCAAACTGTTACTGGTAACGAACGCTTCATCCTAGAAGAGTGAAAGTTGGGCAGCTAAGTGGACTTAGTGAACTGATCATTACCACAGAGATCATCAAGGTCGGATGAAAAAAAATTTGCCGAGTATTCAGAAAACCACTAGTATTTTGGAAGCTTGGAACACCTTTCCTATAAAGGTGTTTTACGCAGTCTTTGCTTGTGGCTATTTCAAGAGGAAACAAACCACAAAGACAGAACTTAGAACTACTTTATTTTGTCAAGTTTCAAGGAGCTAGCACAAACCGTGTTTGATTTAGACTTAAAAAACACATCTATCTGTATAGGAGGAAATAGAGTGAAACCTAAAAATTCAAACTGTTACTGGTAACGAACGCTTCATCCTAGAAGAGTGAATATTGGGCAGCTAAGTGGACTTAGTGAACTGATCATTACCACAGAGATCATCAAGGTCGGATGAAAAAAATTTGCCGAGTATTCAGAAATTCAGTAGTATTTTGGAAGCTTGGAACACCTTTCCAATGAATGTGTTTTACGCAGTCTTTGCTTGTGGCTATTTCAAGAGGAAACAAACCACAAAGACAGAACTTAGAACTACTTTATTTTGTCAAGTTTCAAGGAGCTAGAACAAACCGTGATTGATTTAGACTTAAAAAACACATCTATCTGTATAGGAGGAAATAGAGTGAAACCTAAAAATTCAAACTGTTACTTGAAACGAACGCTTCATCCTAGAAGAGTGAAAATTGGGCAGCTAAGTGGACTTAGTGAACTGATCATTACCACAGAGATCATCAAGTTCGGATGAAAAAAAATTTGCCGAGTATTCCGAAAACCAGTAGTTTTTTGGAAGCTTGGCACACCTTTCCAATGAATGTGTTTTACGCAGTCTTTGCTTGTGCCTATTTCAAGAGGAAACAAACCACAAAGACAGAACTAAGAACTACTTTATTTTGTCAAGTTTCAAGGAGCTAGCACAAACCGAGTTTGATTTAGACTTAAAAAACACATCTTTATATATAGGAGGAAATAGAGTGAAACCTAAAACTCAAACTCTTACTGGTAACGAACGCTTCATCCTAGAAGAGTGAATATTGGGCAGCTAAGTGGACTAACTAAACTGATCATTACCACAGAGATCATCAAGGTCGGATGAAAAAAAATTTGCCGAGTATTCAGAAAACCAGTAGTTTATTGGAAGCTTGGAACACCTTTCCAATGAAGGTGTTTTACGCAGTCTTTGCTTGTGGCTATTTCAAAAGGAAACAAACCACAAAGACAGAACTTAAAACTACTTTATTTTGTCAAGTTTCAAGGAGCTAGCACAAACCGTGTTTGATTTAGACTTAAAAAAACACATCTATCTGTATAGGAGGAAATAGAGTGAAACCTAAAAATTCAAACTGTTACTGGTAACGAACGATTCATCCTAGAAGAATGAAAATTGGGCAGCTAAGTGGACTTAGTTAACTGATCATTACCACAGAGATCATCAATGTCGGATGAAAAAAAATTGTGGGGATTATTCAGAAAACCAATAGTATTTTGGAAGCTTGGAACACCTTTCCAATAAAGGTGTTTTACGCAGTGTTTGCTTGCGGCTATTTCAAGAGGAAACAAACCACAAAGACAGAACTTAGAACTACTTTATTTTGTCAAGTTTCAAGGAGCTAGCACAAACCGTGTTTGATTTAGACTTAAAAAACACATCTATCTGTATAGGAGGAAATAGAGTGAAACCTAAAAATTCAAACTGTTACTGGTAATGAATGCTTCATCCTAGAAGATTGAAAATTGGGCAGCTAAGTGGACTTAGTGAACTGATCATTACCACAGAGATCATCAAGGTCGGATGAAAAAAAATTTGCCGAGTATTCAGAAAACAAGTAGTATTTTGGAAGCTTGGAACACCTTTCCAATGAATGTGTTTTACGCAGTCTTTGCTTGTGGCTATTTCAAAAAGAAACAAACCACAAAGACAGAACTTAAAACTACTTGATTTTGTCAAGTTTCAAGAAGCTAGCACAAACCGTGTTTGATTTAGACTTAAAAAACACATCTATCTGTATAGGAGGACATAGAGTGAAACCTAAAAATTCAAACTGTTACTGGTAACGAACGCTTCATCCTAGAAGAATGAAAATTGGGCAGCTAAGTGCACTTAGTGAACTGATCATTACCACAGAGATCATCAAGGTCGGATGAAAAAAAATTTGGGGAGTATTCAGAAAACCAGTAGTATTTTGGAAGCTTGGAACACCTTCCAAAATAAAGGTGTTTTACGCAGTCTTTGCTTGTGGCTATTTCAAGAGGAAACAAACCACAAAGACAGAACTTAGAACTACTTTATTTTGTCAAGTTTCAAGGAGCTAGCACAAACCGTGTTTGATTTAGACTTAAAAAACACATCTATCTGTATAGGAGGAAATAGAGTGAAACCTAAAAATTCAAACTGTTACTGGTAACGAACGCTTCATCCTAGAAAAGTGAAAGTTGGGCAGCTAAGTGGACTTAGTGAACTGATCATTACCACAGAGATCATCAAGGTCAGATGAAAAAAAAATTGCCGAGTATTCAGAAAACCAGTAGTATTTTGGAAGCTTGGAACACCTTTCCAATGAATGTGTTTTACGCAGTCTTTGCTTGTGGCTATTTCAAAAGGAAACAAACCACAAAGACAGAACTTAAAACTACTTTATGTTGTCAAGTTTCAAGGAGCTAGCACAAACCGTGTTTGATTTAGACTTAAAAAACACATCTATCTGTATAGGAGGAAATAGAGTTAAACCTAAAAATTCAAACTGTTTCTGGTAACGAACGCTTCATCCTTGAAGAATGAAAATTGGGCAGCTAAGTGGACTTAGTGAACTGATCATACCACAGAGATCATCAAGTTCGGATGAAAAAAAATTGGGGGAGTATTCAGAAAACCAATAGTATTTTGGAAGCTTGGAACACCTTTCCCATAAAGGTGTTTTACGCAGTCTTTGCTTGCGGCTATTTCAAGATTAAACAAACCACAAAGACAGAACTTAGAACTACTTTATTTTGTCAAGTTTCAAGGAGCTAGCACAAACCGTGTTTGATTTAGACTTAAAAAACACATCTATCTGTATAGGAGGAAATAGAGTGAAACCTAAAAATTCAAACTGTTACTGGTAACGAACGCTTCATCCTAGAAGAGTGAAAGTTGGGCAGCTAAGTGGACTTAGTGAACTGATCATTACCACAGAGATCATCAAGGTCGGATGAAAAAAAATTTGCCGAGTATTCAGAAAACCAGTATTATTTTGGAAGCTTGGAACACCTTTCCAATAAAGGTGTTTTACACAGTCTTTGCTTGTGGCTATTTCAAGAGGAAACAAACCACAAAGACAGAACTTAGAACTACTTTATTTTGTCAAGTTTCAAGGAGCTAGCACAAACCGTGTTTGATTTAGACTTAAAAAACACATCTATCTGTATAGGAGGAATTAGAGTGAAACCTAAAAATTCAAACTGTTACTGGTAACGAACGCTTCATCCTAGAAGAGTGAAAGTTGGGCAGCTAAGTGGACTTAGTGAACTGATCATTACCACAGAGATCATCAAGGTCGGATGAAAAAAAATTTGCCGAGTATTCAGAAAACCACTAGTATTTTGGAAGCTTGGAACACCTTTCCTATAAAGGTGTTTTACGCAGTCTTTGCTTGTGGCTATTTCAAGAGGAAACAAACCACAAAGACAGAACTTAGAACTACTTTATTTTGTCAAGTTTCAAGGAGCTAGCACAAACCGTGTTTGATTTAGACTTAAAAAACACATCTATCTGTATAGGAGGAAATAGAGTGAAACCTAAAAATTCAAACTGTTACTGGTAACGAACGCTTCATCCTAGAAGAGTGAATATTGGGCAGCTAAGTGGACTTAGTGAACTGATCATTACCACAGAGATCATCAAGGTCGGATGAAAAAAAATTTGCCGAGTATTCAGAAATTCAGTAGTATTTTGGAAGCTTGGAACACCTTTCCAATGAATGTGTTTTACGCAGTCTTTGCTTGTGGCTATTTCAAGAGGAAACAAACCACAAAGACAGAACTTAGAACTACTTTATTTTGTCAAGTTTCAAGGAGCTAGAACAAACCGTGATTGATTTAGACTTAAAAAACACATCTATCTGTATAGGAGGAAATAGAGTGAAACCTAAAAATTCAAACTGTTACTTGAAACGAACGCTTCATCCTAGAAGAGTGAAAATTGGGCAGCTAAGTGGACTTAGTGAACTGATCATTACCACAGAGATCATCAAGGTCGGATGAAAAAAAATTTGCCGAGTATTCCGAAAACCAGTAGTTTTTTGGAAGCTTGGCACACCTTTCCAATGAATGTGTTTTACGCAGTCTTTGCTTGTGCCTATTTCAAGAGGAAACAAACCACAAAGACAGAACTAAGAACTACTTTATTTTGTCAAGTTTCAAGGAGCTAGCACAAACCGAGTTTGATTTAGACTTAAAAAACACATCTTTATATATAGGAGGAAATAGAGTGAAACCTAAAACTCAAACTCTTACTGGTAACGAACGCTTCATCCTAGAAGAGTGAATATTGGGCAGCTAAGTGGACTAACTAAACTGATCATTACCACAGAGATCATCAAGGTCGGATGAAAAAAAATTTGCCGAGTATTCAGAAAAACAGTAGTTTATTGGAAGCTTGGAACACCTTTCCAATGAAGGTGTTTTACGCAGTCTTTGCTTGTGGCTATTTCAAAAGGAAACAAACCACAAAGACAGAACTTAAAACTACTTTATTTTGTCAAGTTTCAAGGAGCTAGCACAAACCGTGTTTGATTTAGACTTAAAAAACACATCTATCTGTATAGGAGGAAATAGAGTGAAACCTAAAAATTCAAACTGTTACTGGTAACGAACGATTCATCCTAGAAGAATGAAAATTGGGCAGCTAAGTGGACTTAGTTAACTGATCATTACCACAGAGATCATCAATGTCGGATGAAAAAAAATTGTGGGGATTATTCAGAAAACCAATAGTATTTTGGAAGCTTGGAACACCTTTCCAATAAAGGTGTTTTACGCAGTGTTTGCTTGCGGCTATTTCAAGAGGAAACAAACCACAAAGACAGAACTTAGAACTACTTTATTTTGTCAAGTTTCAAGGAGCTAGCACAAACCGTGTTTGATTTAGACTTAAAAAACACATCTATCTGTATAGGAGGAAATAGAGTGAAACCTAAAAATTCAAACTGTTACTGGTAATGAATGCTTCATCCTAGAAGATTGAAAATTGGGCAGCTAAGTGGACTTAGTGAACTGATCATTACCACAGAGATCATCAAGGTCGGATGAAAAAAAATTTGCCGAGTATTCAGAAAACAAGTAGTATTTTGGAAGCTTGGAACACCTTTCCAATGAATGTGTTTTACGCAGTCTTTGCTTGTGGCTATTTCAAAAAGAAACAAACCACAAAGACAGAACTTAAAACTACTTGATTTTGTCAAGTTTCAAGGAGCTAGCACAAACCGTGTTTGATTTAGACTTAAAAAACACATCTATCTGTATAGGAGGACATAGAGTGAAACCTAAAAATTCAAACTGTTACTGGTAACGAACGCTTCATCCTAGAAGAATGAAAATTGGGCAGCTAAGTGCACTTAGTGAACTGATCATTACCACAGAGATCATCAAGGTCGGATGAAAAAAAATTTGGGGAGTATTCAGAAAACCAGTAGTATTTTGGAAGCTTGGAACACCTTCCAAAATAAAGGTGTTTTACGCAGTCTTTGCTTGTGGCTATTTCAAGAGGAAACAAACCACAAAGACAGAACTTAGAACTACTTTATTTTGTCAAGTTTCAAGGAGCTAGCACAAACCGTGTTTGATTTAGACTTAAAAAACACATCTATCTGTATAGGAGGAAATAGAGTGAAACCTAAAAATTCAAACTGTTACTGGTAACGAACGCTTCATCCTAGAAAAGTGAAAGTTGGGCAGCTAAGTGGACTTAGTGAACTGATCATTACCACAGAGATCATCAAGGTCAGATGAAAAAAAAATTGCCGAGTATTCAGAAAACCAGTAGTATTTTGGAAGCTTGGAACACCTTTCCAATAAAGTTGTTTTACGCAGTCTTTGCTTGTGGCTATTTCAAGAGGAAACAACCACAAAGACAGAACTTAGAACTACTTTATTTTGTCAAGTTTCAAGGAGCTAGCACAAACCGTGTTTGATTTAGACTTGAAAAACACATCTATCTGTATAGGAGGAAATAGAGTGAAACCTAAAAATTCAAACTGTTACTGGTAAAAAATGCTTCATCCGAGAAGATTGAAAATTGGGCAGCTAAGTGGACTTAGTGAACTGATCAATACAACACAGATCATCAAGGTCGAATGAAAAAAAAATTTGCCGAGTATTCAGAAACCCAGTAGTATTTTGGAAGCTTGGAACACCTTTCCAATGAATGTGTTTTACGCAATCATTGCTTGTGGCTATTTCAAGAGGAAACAAACCACAAAGACAGAACTTAGAACAACTTTATTTTGTCAAGTTTCATGGAGCTAGAACAAACCGTGATTGATTTAGACTTAAAAAACACATCTATCTGTACAGGAGGAAATAGAGTGAAACCTAAAAATTCAAACTGTTACTGGTAACGAACGCTTCATCCTAGAAGAGTGAAAATTGGGCAGCTAAGTGGACTTAGTGAACTGATCATTACCACAGAGATCATCAAGGTCGGATGAAAAAAAATTTGCCGAGTATTCCGAAAACCAGTAGTTTTTTGGTAGCTTGGCACACCTTTCCAATGAATGTGTTTTACGCAGTCTTTGCTTGTGCCTATTTCAAGAGGAAACAAACCACAAAGACAGAACTTAGAACTACTTTATTTTGTCAAGTTTCAAGGAGCTAGCACAAACCGTGTTTGATTTAGACTTCCAAACACATCTATATATATAGGAGGAAATAGAGTGAAACCTAGAAACTCAAACTGTTACTGGTAATGAACGCTTCATCCTAGAAGAGTGAATATTGGGCAGCTAAGTGGAGTAGGAAACTGATCATTACCACAGAGATCATCAAGGTCGGATGAAAAAAAATTTGCCGAGTATTCAGAAAACCAGTAGTTTTTTGGAAGCTTGGCACTCCTTTCCAATAAAGGTGTTTTTTGCAGTCTTTGCTTGTGGATATTTCAAGAGGAAACAAACCACAAAGACAGAACTTAGAACTACTCTATTTTGTCAAGTTTCAAGGAGCTAGCACAAACCGTGTTTGATTTAGACTCAAAAAACACATCTATCTGTATAGGAGGAAATTGAGTGAAACCTAAAAATTCAAACTGTTACTGGTAACGAACGCTTCATCCTAGAAGAGTGAGAATTGGGCAGCTAAGTGGACTTAGTGAACTGATCATTACCACAGAGATCATCAAGGTCGGATGAAAAAAAATTTGCCGAGTATTCAGAAAACCAGTTGTATTTTGGAAGCTTGGAACACCTTTCCAATAAAGGTGTTTTACGCAGTCTTTGCTTGTGGCTATTTCAAGAGGAAACAAACCACTAAGACAGAACTTAGAACTACTTTATTTTGTCAAGTTACAAGGAGGTAGCACAAACCGTGTTTGATTTAGACTTAAGAAACACATCTATCTGTATAGGAGGAAATAGAGTGAAACCTAAAAATTCAAACTGTTACTGGTAACGAACGCTTCATTCTAGAAGAGTGAAAATTGGGCAGCTTAGTGGATTTAGTGAACTGATCATTACCACAGAGATCATCAAGGTCAGATGAAAAAAAAATTGCCGAGTATTCAGAAAACCAGTAGTATTTTGGAAGCTTGGAACACCTTTCCAATAAAGTTGTTTTACGCAGTCTTTGCTTGTGGCTATTTCAAGAGGAAACAACCACAAAGACAGAACTTAGAACTACTTTATTTTGTCAAGTTTCAAGGAGCTAGCACAAACCGTGTTTGATTTAGACTTGAAAAACACATCTATCTGTATAGGAGGAAATAGAGTGAAACCTAAAAATTCAAACTGTTACTGGTAAAAATTGCTTCATCCGAGAAGATTGAAAATTGGGCAGCTAAGTGGACTTAGTGAACTGATCATTACCACAGAGATCATCAAGGTCGGATGAAAAAAAATTTGCCGAGTATTCATAAAACCAGTAGTTTTTTGTAAGCTTGGCACTCCTTTCCAATGAAGGTGTTTTAGGCAGTCTTTGCTTGTGGCTATTTCAAGAGGAAACAAACCACAAAGACAGAACTTAGAACTACTTTATTTTGTCAAGTTTCATGGAGCTAGCACAAACCGTGTTTGATTTAGACTCAAAAAACACATCTATCTGTATAGGAGGAAATAGAATGAAACCTAAAATTCAAACTGTTACTGGTAACGAACGCTTCATCCTAGAAGAGTGAGAATTGGGCAGCTAAGTGGACTTAGTGAACTGATCATTACCACAGATATCATCAAGGTCGGATGAAAAAATATTTGCCGAGTATTCAGAAAACCAGTAGTATTTTGGAAGCTTGGAACACCTTTCCAATAAAGGTGTTTTACACAGTCTTTGCTCGTCGCTATTTCAAGAGGAAACAAACCACTAAGACAGAACTTAGAACTACTTTATTTTGTCAAGTTACAAGGAGCTAGCACAAACCGTGTTTGATTTAGACTTAAAAAACACATCTATCTGTATAGGAGGAAATAGAGTGAAACCTAAAAATTCAAACTGTTACTGGTAACGAACGCTTCATCCTAGAAGAGTGAAAATTGGGCAGCTAAGTGGACTTAGTGAACTGATCATTACCACAGAGATCATCAAGGTCGGATGAAAAAAAATTTGCCGAGTATTCAGAAAACCAGTAGTATTTTGGAAGCTTGGAACACATTTCCAATAAAGGTGTTTTACGCAGTCTTTGCTTGTGGCTATTTCAAGAGGAAACAAACCACAAAGAAGAACTTAGAACTACTTTATTTTGTCAAGTTTCAAGGAGCTAGCACAAACCGTGTTTGATTTAGACTTAAAAAACACATCTATCTGTATAGGAGGAAATAGAGTGAAACCTAAAAATTCAAACTGTTACTGGTAATGAACGCTTCATCCTAGAAGAGTGAAAATTGGGCAGCTAAGTGGATTTAGTGAACTGATCATTACCACAGAGATCATCAAGGTCGGATGAAAAAAAATTTGCAGAGTATTCCGAAAACCAGTAGTTTTTTGGAAGCTTGGCACACCTTTCCAAAGAATGTGTTTTACGCAGTCTTTGCTTGTGCCTATTTCAAGAGTAAACAAACCACAAAGACAGAACTTAGAACTATTTTTTTTGTCAAGTTTCAAGGAGCTAGCACAAACCGTGTTTGATTTAG